>NC_054386.1:51742787-51772787 GCF_017654675.1 Xenopus laevis
TTTAGTATAGGTTCTCATGCCCTTAAATGTCAACTATCCTCTTAACAAGTAAATATTCCTTTGTTTTTACATCTGTTTCCCCAAGATACAATTTCTGACATTCTCAGACACCCAGTCTACATCAGATCCTTAATCTATCCCTTGACACCATTCATTATACTTGTGAGAATTAAACTCAGGCCTGTTCCCAGGTTATACACCATTCATTATACTTGTGAGAATTAAACTCAGGCCTGTTCCCAGTTTATAACTAATATATCCAATTTTCTTCAACTGATAATTCAAACAAATATTATAGGACTTACTGTCAGTATCGAGTGCCGAACAGAGACAGGGGAAGACAATTAAGGATGTCGCGGACTGTTCGCCGGCGAACTTGTTCGCGCGAACATCGACTGTTCGCGCTCGCCGAATGTTCGCGAACGTCGCGCGACGTTCGCCATTTTGGGTTTGCCTTACCTGTCGCTTTTTTTTTACCTCTCACCCCAGACCAGCAGATACATGGCAGCCAATCAGGAAGCTGCCTGTGTGTGCTTGGAAGAGCTAGTGTAGGGAGAGAGCTGTTAGTGATTTCACTGATTTGAGGGACAGTTGATAGTAAGTTTGCTGGCTAGTAATCTATTTGATACTGCTCTGTATTGGAGGGACAGAAGTCTGCAGGGATTTGAGGGACATTTTAGGTTAGGTAGCTTTGCTGGCTAGTAATCTACCTTCTACTGCAGTGCTCTGTATGTAGCTGCCTGCTGTGGGCACTGATCTCTTCTGATCTCATCTGCTGACTGCTGTAATAACCCAATAGTCCTTGTAAGGACTGCTTTTATTTTCTTTTTTGTTTTTTTACTTTGCTAGTTGCTACTATAAGAGCCCAGTGCTATTAGTCTAGCAGTGTTGGGGAGTGGGACTGGTGTGCTACTGTGCTGCTCCTAGTAGTTCAGCAGCACCAACCCGAGAATTTTTTTTTTTTTAATATACATATAATTTTTTTTTTATTTTACTTATCTTACTGTTCTTTAACTTGTACAGTGCTGTTTGCTGTTCTTCATAGTAGTGCACCAATAGTAGTGCACTTGTAGGCATTATTTGCCCAGTGTGTTCTTCATTTTCAAACAACTGCCATCTAGCTGTGTAAGCTTGTTCACATTCTGTCTAAATATCAATAATAATACCGTCTCCAGAAACAGCACCTGAGTGACGTTTTTCAAGCAGCAATAATATATTCCCTATCCACCACTGCTGTAGTGTATACGTTGACCTTGCAGGCATTATTTGCCCAGTGTGTTCTTCAAACCACTGCCACTTAGCTGTGTGAGCTTGTTCACATTCTGTCTAAATATCAATAATAATACCGTCTCCAGAAACAGCACCTGAGTGACGTTTTTCAAGCAGCAATAATATATTCCGTATCCACCACTGCTGTAGTGTATACGTTGACCTTGCAGGCATTATTTGCCCAGTGTGTTCTTCAAACCACTGCCACTTAGCTGTGTGAGCTTGTTCACATTCTGTCTAAATATCAATAATAATACCGTCTCCAGAAACACCACCTGAGTGACGTTTTTCAAGCAGCAATAATATATTCCGTATCCACCACTGCTGTAGTGTATACGTTGACCTTGCAGGCATTATTTGCCCAGTGTGTTCTTCAAACCACTGCCACTTAGCTGTGTGAGCTTGTTCACATTCTGTCTAAATATCAATAATAATACCGTCTCCAGAAACAGCACCTGAGTGACGTTTTTCAAGCAGCAATAATATATTCCGTATCCACCACTGCTGTAGTGTATACGTTGACCTTGCAGGCATTATTTGCCCAGTGTGTTCTTCAAACCACTGCCACTTAGCTGTGTGAGCTTGTTCACATTCTGTCTAAATATCAATAATAATACCGTCTCCAGAAACACCACCTGAGTGACGTTTTTCAAGCAGC
Source organism: Xenopus laevis (assembly GCF_017654675.1). Classification (NCBI taxonomy): domain Eukaryota; kingdom Metazoa; phylum Chordata; class Amphibia; order Anura; family Pipidae; genus Xenopus; species Xenopus laevis. The sequence continues at coordinate 51,744,715 of NC_054386.1, forward strand.
AATAATATATTCCGTATCCACCACTGCTGTAGTGTATACGTTGACCTTGCAGGCATTATTTGCCCAGTGTGTTCTTCAAACCACTGCCACTTAGCTGTGTGAGCTTGTTCACATTCTGTCTAAATATCAATAATAATACCGTCTCCAGAAACAGCACCTGAGTGACGTTTTTCAAGCAGCAATAATATATTCCGTATCCACCACTGCTGTAGTGTATACGTTGACCTTGCAGGCATTATTTGCCCAGTGTGTTCTTCAAACCACTGCCACTTAGCTGTGTGAGCTTGTTCACATTCTGTCTAAATATCAATAATAATACCGTCTCCAGAAACAGCACCTGAGTGACGTTTTTCAAGCAGCAATAATATATTCCGGATCCACCACTGCTGTAGTGTATACGTTGACCTTGCAGGCATTATTTGCCCAGTGTGTTCTTCAAACCACTGCCACTTAGCTGTGTGAGCTTGTTCACATTCCGTCTAAATATCAATAATAATACCGTCTCCAGAAACAGCACCTGAGTGACGTTTTTCAAGCAGCAATAATATATTCCGTATCCACCACTGCTGTAGTGTATACGTTGACCTTGCAGGCATTATTTGCCCAGTGTGTTCTTCAAACCACTGCCACTTAGCTGTGTGAGCTTGTTCACATTCTGTCTAAATATCAATAATAATACCGTCTCCAGAAACAGCACCTGAGTGACGTTTTTCAAGCAGCAATAATATATTCCGTATCCACCACTGCTGTAGTGTATACGTTGACCTTGCAGGCATTATTTGCCCAGTGTGTTCTTCAAACCACTGCCACTTAGCTGTGTGAGCTTGTTCACATTCTGTCTAAATATCAATAATAATACCGTCTCCAGAAACAGCACCTGAGTGACGTTTTTCAAGCAGCAATAATATATTCCGTATCCACCACTGCTGTAGTGTATACGTTGACCTTGCAGGCATTATTTGCCCAGTGTGTTCTTCAAACCACTGCCACTTAGCTGTGTGAGCTTGTTCACATTCTGTCTAAATATCAATAATAATACCGTCTCCAGAAACAGCACCTGAGTGACGTTTTTCAAGCAGCAATAATATATTCCGTATCCACCACTGCTGTAGTGTATACGTTGACCTTGCAGGCATTATTTGCCCAGTGTGTTCTTCAAACCACTGCCACTTAGCTGTGTGAGCTTGTTCACATTCCGTCTAAATATCAATAATAATACCGTCTCCAGAAACAGCACCTGAGTTGTTGTTGTTGTTTTTGTTTTAAAAATAATGCCAGGCAAAGGTAGGCCGCCACGCAGAGGCACTAGGGGCCGTGCTGCTATGCTATCCTGTGGCCCTAGGAAATTGCCCAGTTTTAAAAAGGCAATGACCCTGAACTCCCAAAATGCTGAAGAGGTAGTTGACTGGCTTACACAGCACACTACCATTTCTAACTTTACCACAACATCCTCATCCTCCACTGCTATGGCCACCCCACGTAACACTTCCTCCACCACCGGCGCCCCTTCTTCACTGGAGTCAGAGGAGTTATTTTCACATGAGTTTCTTGAACTGAGTGATGCGCAACCATTATTGGCAGAAGAAGATGAAGGAGATGAGGACGTTACACCAGATTTAATTCTGGCAGAGAACACACAGAGATGGACATAATGAGTGATGAGGAGGTCCCCGCTGCTGCTTCCTTCTGTGAGCTGTCAGAAGAAATTGATGCATCTGAGGAGAATGATGATGAGGAGATTGATGTTTTGTGGGTGCCCAGTAGAAGAGAGCAAGAGGAGGATAGTTCAGATGGAGAGACGGAGAGTCAGAGAGGCAGGAGGAGAATAAGACTTGGAAGAAGCAGGGAGGACAGCTCGCAGGGAACAGTAGGGCAACAACATGTATCGGCACCTGTGGTCAGCCGGCCAACGCACCCGCCATTGACGCCAACGCCGCCAACTTCTACTGTTACCGCCAGATTGCCAGCTTCAAAAAGGTCAGCAGTGTGGGATTTTTTTAATGTGTGTGCCTCTGACAAAAGCGTTGTAATTTGCAATGAGTGCAGTCAGAAACTGAGTCTTGGGAAGCCCAACAGCCACATAGGTACAACTTCTATGCGAAGGCACATGAACGGCAAGCACAAAGCACTTTGGGAGCAACACCTCAAAGGCAACAGGCAAACTAAAAGCCACCCTCCTTCTGGTCCAGCATCTTACTGCTCTACCTCTGCTGTCCTTGACCCGTCTGAACCACCCTCCACTCCGCCTTCCACCTTGACCACCAGTTCCCATTCCCAGTCATCTGCCCCCAGCCAAGTTTCTGTGAGGGCCATGTTTGAGCGTAAGAAGCCAATGTCTGCGAGTCACCCCCTTGCCCGGCGTCTGACTCTTAGCCCGCCAGCTTTTACCATACCAGCTGGTGGACTCTGAGGCCTTCCGCAAATTTGTAGCAATTGGGACACCGCAGTGGAAGGTACCCAGCCGCAATTTTTTTTCAAAAAAGGGAATACCACACCTGTACCACCATGTGCAGAGCCAAGTCACCGCATCTCTGTCACTTAGTGTTGGGCCAAAGGTCCATATGACTACTGATGCATGGTCCTCCAAGCATGGTCAGGGCAGGTATGTCACCTACACTGCCCACTGGGTAAACTTGGTAATGGCTGGGAAGCAGGGAATGTGTGGCTCAACAACGACAGTGGAGTTGGTGTCACCGCCACGGATTGCACGCGGTTCTGCCACCACCTCTACTCCTCCTTCGCTCTCTACCTCGTCTTCTTCCTCTTCTTCCTCCTCTGCTGCTGGGTCCTCCTCCTCCACACCTGTGCACCCCCAGCTCCCCCTAGGCTATGCGACGTGCCAGGTACGCCGTTGTCATGCTGTCTTGGGGATGACGTGCCTGGAAAGCAGAAACCATACCGGATCTGTACTCCTGTCATCTCTGCAGTCACAGGCCGATCGGTGGCTGACCCCACACCAACTGAAGATCGGAAAAGTGGTGTGTGACAATGGAAGCAATCTGTTGGCAGCACTGAGACTGGGCAATTTAACACATGTGCCCTGCATGGCACATGTTCTGAATTTATTAGTCCAACGTTTTGTCTCAAAGTACCCAGGATTCCAGGACGTTCTCAGGCAGTCCAGGAAGGTGTCGGCCCATTTCAGACGTTCCTATACAGCCATGGCACGCCTTGCTGACATTCAGCAGCGGTACAACATGCCAGTCAGGCGTTTGATTTGCGACAGCCAGACTCGCTGGAATTCAACGCTCCTCATGTTGGAACGTCTGCTGCAACAACAAAGAGCCGTCAACGAATACCTGTTTGAACTGGGTGGTAGGACTGGATCTGCAGAGCTGGGGATTTTTTTCCCCCGTTACTGGGTGCTTATGCGCGATGCCTGCAGGCTCATGCGCCCTTTTGAAGAGGTTACAAACATGGTCATTCGCACCGAAGGCACCATCAGCGACCTAATACCCTTTGCTTTCTTCCTGGAGCGTGCCGTGCGACGAGTGACAGATGAGGCTGTAGACCAGCGTGACGAGGAGCAGGAAGCGCACGATTTCTGGTCGGAATCACCAGAACGAACCCAGGCACCTGCTGCAACGCAGGGAGAGGTGTCAGAAGTGGAGTCAGAGGAGGAAGGTGGCTTTGTGGAGGAGGAGGACCAACAGGAGCAGGCTTCACAGGGGGCTAGTGGTGACCTTTTGGGGACCCCTGGTCTTGTACGTGGCTGGGGGGAGGAGACCGTGGATGATGCAGTCCTTGATAACGAGGAAGCGGAGATGGATACCTCTGCATCCAACCTTGTGAGAATGGGGTCTTTCATGCTGTCATGCCTGTTGAAGGACCCCCGTATCAAGAGGCTTAAGGAGAAGGACCTGTACTGGGTTGCGACTCTACTAGACCCTCGGTACAAGCATAAAGTGGCAGAAATGTTACCAACATACCACAAGTCTGAAAGGATGCTGCATTTACAAACCAGCCTGCAAAACATGTTGTACAATGCTTTTAAGGGTGATGTCACTTCAGGAACTCATCAACATTCCAGGGGCAGAGGTGCCAGTAATCCTGCCACGAGCGCACCTGCAAGGACAAAGCACTTTGGCCACTCTGTAACGTCAGACATGCAAATGTTTTTTTGTCCAAGGCAGCGCCAGAACCCTTCTGGATCCACCCTCAAAGAACGCCTCAACCGGCAGTTAGCGGACTACCTGGCATTAACTGCAGATATCGACACTCTGAGGAGCGATGAAACCCCTGGACAACTGGGTGCGCAGGCTTGATCTGTGGCCAGAGCTGTCACAATTTGCCTGAACCTCTTGTCTTGCCCCGCCTCAAGTGTCCTCTCAGAAAGGACCTTCAGTGCAGCAGGAGGGATTGTAACTGAGAAGAGAACTCGCCTAGGTCACAAAAGTGTGGATTACCTGACCTTTATTAAAATGAATGAGGGGTGGATCTCGGAGGGTTACTGCACGCCGGAAGACTTGTTCTGAGTTTCTGACTCCCCATGCAGCTGTCCTTCTCTGCACGCCTCATGACTCCACACACAGCTGTCCTTAGCGTCCTCCTCCCTCCACCACCGTTACAAACTAGGGTGGCAAACCCTACTGGTTTTAATTTGAATCCAGATAAATCCTGAGTTTTTCTGGCCTCTGTGCTTCAGTGGCTGCGAACAAAAAAAAAAGAATATTTTCGGCATTTATATGGCATATTTTTCTGGCCTCTGTGCTCAGTGGCTGTGACAAAAAAAAAAGAATATTTTCAGCATTTATATGGCATATTGTTTCTGGCCTCTGTGCTTTCAGTGGCTGCGACAAAAATAAATGAATATTTTCAGCATTTTTATGGCATATTTTTCTGGCCTCTGTGCTTCAGTGGCTGTGACAAAAAAAAAGAATATTTTCAGCATTATATATGGCATATTGTTTCTGGCCTCTGTGCTTCAGTGGCTGTGACTAAAAAAATGAATATTTTCAGCATTTATATGGCATATTGTTTCTGGCCTCTGTGCTTCAGTGGCTGCGACAAAAATAAATGAATATTTTCGATCATTCTGTATGGCATATTTTTTCTGGCCTCTTGTGCTGAAGTGGCTGTGACAAAAAAAAATGAATATTTTCAGCATTTATATGGCATATTGTTTCTGGCCTCTGTGCTTCAGTGGCTGCGACAAAATAAATGAATATTTTCAGCATTTATATGGCATATTTTTCCTGGCCTCTGTGCTGCAGTGGATGTGGACAAAAATAAATGAATATTTTCAGGCATTTAATATGGCATATTTTTTCTGGCCTCTGTGCTGCAGTGGCTGCGATAAAAAAAAATTAATATTGTTTGCATTTATATGGCATATTTTTTCTGGCCTCTGTGCTGCAGTGGCTGCGACAAAAAAAAATTAATATTGTTTGCATTTATATGGCATATTTTTCCTGGCCTCTGTGCTGCAGTGGCTGCGACAAAAAAAAATTAATATTGTTTGCATTTATATGGCATATTTTTTCTGGCCTCTGTGCTTCAGTGGCTGCGACAAAAAAAAAAGAATATTTTCAGCATTTATATGGCATATTGTTTCTGGCCTCTGTGCTTCAGTGGCTGTGACAAAAAAAATGAATATTTTCAGCATTTATATGGCATATTGTTTCTGGCCTCTGTGCTTCAGTGGCTGTGACAAAAATAAATAAATATTTTCATCATTTGTATGGCATATTTTTTCTGGCCTCTGTGCTGCAGTGGATGTGACAAAAAAAAATGAATATTTTCAGCATTTATATGGCATATTGTTTCTGGCCTCTGTGCTTCAGTGGCTGCGACAAAAATAAATGAATATTTTCGGCATTTATATGGCATATTTTTTCTGGCCTCTGTGCTTCAGTGGCTGTGACAAAAAAAAAAGAATATTTTCAGCATTTATATGGCATATTGTTTCTGGCCTCTGTGCTTCAGTGGCTGCGACAAAAATAAATGAATATTTTCAGCATTTTTATGGCATATTTTTTCTGGCCTCTGTGCTTCAGTGGCTGTGACAAAAAAAAAAGAATATTTTCAGCATTTATATGGCATATTGTTTCTGGCCTCTGTGCTTCAGTGGCTGTGACAAAAAAATGAATATTTTCAGCATTTATATGGCATATTGTTTCTGGCCTCTGTGCTTCAGTGGCTGCGACAAAAATAAATGAATATTTTCATCATTTGTATGGCATATTTTTTCTGGCCTCTGTGCTGAAGTGGCTGTGACAAAAAAAAATGAATATTTTCAGCATTTATATGGCATATTGTTTCTGGCCTCTGTGCTTCAGTGGCTGCGACAAAAATAAATGAATATTTTCAGCATTTATATGGCATATTTTTCCTGGCCTCTGTGCTGCAGTGGATGTGACAAAAATAAATGAATATTTTCAGCATTTATATGGCATATTTTTTCTGGCCTCTGTGCTGCAGTGGCTGCGATAAAAAAAAATTAATATTGTTTGCATTTATATGGCATATTTTTTCTGGCCTCTGTGCTGCAGTGGCTGCGACAAAAAAAATTAATATTGTTTGCATTTATATGGCATATTTTTCCTGGCCTCTGTGCTGCAGTGGCTGCGACAAAAAAAAATTAATATTGTTTGCATTTATATGGCATATTTTTCTGGCCTCTGTGCTGCAGTGGCTGCGACAAAAAAAATTAATATTGTTTGCATTTATATGGCATATTTTTCCTGGCCTCTGTGCTGCAGTGGCTGCGACAAAAAAAAATTAATATTGTTTGCATTTATATGGCATATTTTTTCTGGCCTCTGTGCTGCAGTGGCTGCGACAAAAAAAATGAATATTTTCAGCATTTATATGGCATATTGTTTCTGGCCTTCTGGTTCAGTGGCTGCGACAAAAAAAACATAATTTTTTCAGGAAAGTACACATGCCTAATTTTTCAGGGTTCTGCAACAGTGGCAAAATCGCATCTTTTATGGGTCACCGCAGGTGATCAATAAAGTAGACCAAAACTGGGCCCACACTGCAGAATCTGTGTTTTTTGGTTCACTTCACTGTACATTGAATTACCTCTGCCTGTCCGTGCACGTGCGCACAAGCACGGTGACTGCTAAACACACCACTACAGAAATATTTCCACCAACAGGAAGAACATCCTGGAGGTGACAAGCTCAACTAGTAATTAACAACTATCATTTGCTCACTTGACGGTATCATTCATTAAAGCTCTTTGCGTTTTTTTGCGTTGCAGTAAGCGCCGCGTTTCGTCTTTGCGTGTGAACAGGCTGTAACCTTTACATGTAGACGCCGGACGTTTTAAAGCATTTTATTACACAGGTTTAGAAATGTAGTGTGATTTCTGCCCTTTACAGCACAAAACGCAGCGCTGTGTCAACAATGTATTTTTCCGATACATTTTTGCCCTTGATCCCCCTCTGGCATGCCACTGTCCAGGTCGTTGCACCCTTTAAACAACTTTAAAATCATTTTTCTGGCCAGAAATGTCTTTTCTAGCTTTTAAAATTCGCCTTCCCATTGAAGTCTATGGGGTTCGCGACGTTCGCGAACCGTTCGCATTTTTGACGCAAGTTCGCGAATATGTTCGCGAACTTTTTTTCCGACGTTCGCTACATCCCTAAAGACAATCACTCTGCGAAAAAAGTCCATATCTGTAGCATGGAGGATGCAATAGCTAGAGTCACAAAAAATGAGTTCCATGTAATTCAGTGCTGGTTGAGCTTTGCTGTCTTCCAAATCAAGCCCTGCAGGCACCAGGAAGACAAGGCCGGTGAGCGTGTCACTCACCTCTGGGGCGTGGGTGTGTCAGTCGTCCATCAATCAGCATGGCCTTGCCAGTGGGTGTGTCACTCAGCACTGGGGCATGGGCATGTCAGTTGTCCATCAATCAGCATGGCCTTGTTGTTAAGGGCTGCTCACATGGCAACCCCTGATTCTGGACTTGGCATAGAGGCGGTTGCGATATATTCAATTTGAATGCTTGTACATAGAGGTGACCAGAAACAGTAGCAAAAGTAAAGGAATAGAAAAAAAAAAGTGAGAGGAGTTAGAACAAGAGATACGAGATATAGCATGAAGAGAGCAGCGTTGCTGTATTACTCAATATGGCGTGTGGAAATAAAGGAAGCAGGGCACGAGTTATCCCATAGAGGACTTTGTCCGAAATCAGGGGCATCACTGACATGTTTGGAATGTCACACTAGGTACGGAGCTTGGTTGACCAGCTGTCTCTCGCAGGGGTACATAACACACAGTCCGTCCACAGTCATATGTGTTGGATTCAATGGGCAGCTAGAAAAGTTATATTGTTAGAACATAAAACCGGTCCATAAACCATTGCACAATATAGTATAGCTTTATGTAGATTCAGGGTGGACACTAAGGGGGCACATTTACTAAGGGTCGAATATCCCTCGAATTTGACCCTCGAGGTAAAATCCTATGAATTCGAATATCGAATTTGTAGGATTTACCGCAAATCCTATGATCGAAGGAAAAATCGGTCGATCGAACGATGAAATCAAAGGATTCAAAGGATTTTAATCCATCGATCAAAGGATTTTCCTTCGATCAAAAAAACCTTAGCAAAGTAATGGGGAAGGTCCCCTATAGGCTAATATTGTACCTCAGTAGGTTTAAACTACCAAAGTATATAGTCAAAGTTTTTTTTAAAGAGACAGTATTTCGACTATCGAATGGTCGAATAGTCGAATGATTTTTAGTTCAAAATGAAGTCGTAGTCGAAGGTCGTAGTAGCCTAGTCGATGGTAGAAGTACCCCAAATGTGCCCAAATGTGTCAAGTTGCCCAGACAGTAAAGAAGGATATAATGCTGTGCATTGGAGTGAAATTCACAAGTACACACCGCAACCGTTATTAGTAAATGCTGGCCATATGCCAGAAGTGGCAATTGGGGCACTTATGGGTCCCATGTATCCAAATCGCCTTTTGTGCCAGAAAGCATGCTCATAAGTGAGAAAAAGGAGGAAAGGTAGTTGGGAAGAAGAAAAGGTAGGTCATCATCCATGTAGTCAGGTATCCAGTGAATTCTACTACAGGGGAATTAGACCTCGTCATAAGGTGTAAAAAGGAGTAGTAGTCATTTCAGACGATCATCAGTTTTTCGGGTAGAATGTGTATCAGTGGCTAGCAGGTCTGTTTGCATAAGTCGGGTTGCTTGCTGTCTGCTCTCAAGTAGTTCATGTTGGGGGTATCCGCGTTGTAAGAACCGGTCTGTCAGTTTGCTGAGTTGAAGTTCCATACACAAAGGTTCAGTGTTGTTGCAGATCACTCGTATCATTTGAGAGTAGGGGATGCTGTGTAGTAAGTGTGGAGGATGACAGGACGAATGATGGAGCAGCGCGTTTCGGTCAGTACCTTTACGGTAAATAGACGTTTGTATCCGTATTTATTTTTCTTTGTGCTGTACAGTATACTCTTTTCCACGCCCCTGAATCCTGATGACATCATCATGTTTGTTTTCCAGCCTCTTGGGGTGTAAATGTTTGGTCTTCACTGTGTGTTGCACTTTGAGAAAGGCTATAGGATTAGCTGAAAGTCAGTTATTTATTTTCAATAAATTTCACAGATTTCTTGCATCTTAAGACCTGTGAGTGCTCGCCTCTTTCCAGGATATCTTATTTACTTTGCTGATAGCACCCAAGCACCAAACACCTTTTTTACGAGTAGTGCCGGCCCAACATGGACGCTATATATATATATATATATATATATATATATATATATCTATATATATATATATATATATATATATATATATATATATATATATATATATATATATATATATATATATATATATATATTCCCCCACAATCACAGCACTCACGTTTAAAGATCTCTTCTTGGCCTGGGTGCGTGAGTCCAGTGTAATCTGTAGTCCTCCAAAGCAGAGACCGCACTCTCAGGGCTTATCAAAGTGTAAAATATTTTATTAGAAAGAACTAACGTTTCGGCTGCGTACCAGCCTTTGTCAAAGTCACAAATATACATATAAACCACCCTTATATACATAGTAAAACGGCGCGAAATTTCAATTCCTGGTCGCATAGTGACGTAACCCTCTCCTATTGGTTCCCCACGCATCCTTAATCTGCATTTGTATCCTATGATCTCATATTCTAATGCGTATATTTTACTCTCACACATCATCAAAATTATCACTTCTACCCCCTCTGTGGTCTATACGATATCCAGGCACCTCAGTACTTGTCCTGGCGCAAATGCGTGTTATCGTTGTAGTGCAACTGACACTCACCTCACCATAATGATTTTTTCTTTTCTCTATAGGAAGCCTTGTGCAGCGATCCGTCTGGTTGTCAACTCCGCAACATTGTAATCTCCTCACCGATCGTGTTGAAACTATGTATCAGTATGTAGCTGTGTCTCCTGCCAAGCCGTGTTTCTTCCCCCGTGTCTCCAAAGCGTGCTCTCACCATGGTGATGATGACGGATTCCTTGTGCGGAGCCGTACTCATATCTGGTATCACCGTGCCTTCAGTGAACTATTGGTCTGATGCGGGTGTAAGTTAAATAGAACCGTAGGGTGATATGTGAACAAATAAATCGACACCATTTAATATGTGTAATTTTATAATGAGTGACTAGTAGCATGATGTAAGATGTACTATCCGCCGTTGTGAATAATTCTATCTATAAATAAACCAAATCTAATTGTGAAGAAAAGACTGGAGACTATGTTTATCGGCATGATGTGAATCTATTGTGTTGTGGAATCTAAACCACTAAAGTGCATTTATACTGACTCTTATCTGTCGGGACTTACTCACGTACACCGCTTCCACCACTATATGTGATACCTTCGTGTGATGTACCTTGACCACGTCTCCTTGTAGTCTCAAAGGTGATCACGCACCATAGTGTATTGAGGAGTTGTCAGTCCAGACTTTCGCTTGCACACAGTCCTTACCGTACCTAATCTGTATAGCGGTGTACGTGAGTAAGTCCCGACAGATAAGAGTCAGTATAAATGCACTTTAGTGGTCCAATGATGATATTCTGTGTGATAAAATTCCTCCTGTGTTTAGCTATTCTCGTAACACTAATCTGAAAGAGCATCTAAGCCCATCTGACTCGGTACAAAAATACTCACAGCCGAGAGCTACACATTTTCTAACACCATGTCCCGGGGTGTTTAGATGCACAGGGTGTGTGGTTTGCAACACATTGATTACAGGATCAGAGTTCAGACACCCTAGAACAGGCAAGCAATACAAGATTAGACACAGGATGACATGCACTACTACAATGGTGGTATATGTGATCAAATGTCCCTGTGGTCTGATGTATTGCGGAAAAACCGTAAGGCAACTCAAGGAAAGGATCAATGTGCATAGTGCAAGCATCATGGCTGCATTAGACCCAGATAGGAGGGTGGACCCTGATCAGCAGGACATTGCTCAGCAACCTGTTGCGAAGCATTGGCGTGAGGCCAGGCACGATCCATCCCAATTTAAATGTATGCCTATAGACCATATACCGACACCACCGAGAGGTGGAAATATTGAGAAATTACTGTTGAAACATGAAGCCTTTTGGATTTACGAACTTGACTGTGTCGCCCCTAAGTGGTTAAATGGACAGTTGCAATTAAATTGTTTTTTGATATAATATTATGTGAGCTTTTTGATCAGTTATATTAACATATGTCCTTTTCGTCTTACAGAATCATATTGAATCAAATAGAATCACATATCTTGTTTCACCTCTGTAAGTAACCATCATTTTCTTTTTCGTCTACATGCAACAAGAAGTATCCAATACAAAGCTCTTTTTTATACAATGTTCATTGTTCACTTTTAAATACAATGTTTCCTTTTTTCATGGACACTTTTCAATACAAAATGTGGACTCTGACATCTGCTGGTGTTAGTTGCGCACTAACACTAAGGGGCAGATTTACTAAGGTTCAAATTTCGAAGTATAAAAAACTTAGAAATTCGACCATAAAAAAACTTTTACATTTCAACAAATTTGGCAATCCTTACGATCGAATAAAAATAGTTCGAATCGTTCTTTTTAGTGATCGATCGAACGATTTTTATTTAATCAAAAAAAATTAGAAAAGTGCTGTGGAGGGTCCCCATAGGCTAACATTGCACTTCGGTAGCTAATTTGGCGAAGTATGATGTCAAAGTTTTTTTTTAAAGAGACAGTACTTCGATTTTTACTTCGAATCTAAGTCGAAGTAAATTCAAAGTCGTAGTATCCTATTCGATGGTCGAAGTACCCAAAATATTACTTTGAAATTCCCTTTATTAACCTTTTTACCTTCGAAAATTCACTCAAGATTAGTAAATCTGCCCCTAAGAACTGAAAAAGAAAAAAATCTTTGTTCTGATGCTTCTAATTGGACAATTGGACACATGACATCATTTTGGCGCCATAATTCACTGGGGTGGGTATTTAATGATGGTATCACTGTTACACAATATCCTTGAAAAAGGTCCCCAGGTGGGACCGAAACGTCGGATTAAGATGTATATCACTTGACAATAAAAGCAAATTGTCTTCATCTTCAATACAGTGAGTGCTGATTCTCTTTACCATGTACATGCATTCTTGATCATGCACCGCTGGCAACATCACGATTTGAGTGCTGGTACTGCGGGATAATATATATATGTATATATATATATACATATATATATATATATATATATATACACACACACACACACATTGCATTCGGCTTCCCGCCTAAATTGCAGATTTAAGGCATTTTCACAATGTTTTCAGTACTTTGAGAAAGGCCCAGGATAGGGCCAAAACGTCAGGCTGAAGTTCTGGAATAAAGATTAATTTTGTATTTCGTAAACCCTGTGAGTGCGGATTCTTTTGCAGATATATCTATATAAATATCTCTCTCTCTCTTTCTTTCTCTCTCTCGCTCTCTCTCTTTCTCTCTCTCTCTTTCTCTCTCTCTCTCTATATATATATATACAAACAAACTACTGGATAGGTGCCACACTATAGAAGTGACTGCGCTCTGGGAGAGTGGTTTAATAGGCTTCTTCTATCTCAGTGTACACCCCCACCTCAGGTGTAGAGTAAATCAATTGAAATTGGAGTTACTGAGAGAAACAGCCAAGAATGCAGTGCTTGCTGCTAATTGTGCTTTATTGCCACGACATGTTTTCGGGCTCAAGGTCCTTTATCAAGTGTTATATTTTACACATGCCGGAGATTTAAATAAAGAGTTGGGCAATTTAAAAAGGAAGGAAATTCACATCAATCTACACATAAGCACCCTTGCGGAATATTTAAAAGTAAAACGCATTCCAAGGGGCTTACGACTCGAGATAAAACCAAACCTGTGCAGCGAAGATCCACTACTGCAACAGAGATGGCACGAAATATGCAACAAATGCAGCCTGGATCTCATGCTCCAAACAGTAGAAAGGCTTTCAGCAAAACTAAAAGATGTCCAAGAAATGATTGCCAAACTACACACCAGAATAATAGAGGAGCAAGGAGCGGCCGCAGCAGAGCATTTCCTTACCGAACAGAAGGAACCTCTACTAAAGCTACGCGAGACCATCGCAGTAAGGAAAAGGCGGAAGTTCGACCGCGATGCCAGAGACTACGCGGAAGGACGCGTGTATACCTGGCGAGAGGAGAAACGGGAGCACCGAGAACAGTACGAGTTACATAGTTACATAGTTAAATTGGGTTGAAAAAAGACAAAGTCCATCAAGTTCAACCCCTCCAAATAAAAACCCAGCATCCATACACACACCCCTCCCTACTTTTAATTAAAATTCTATATACCCATACCTATACTAACTATAGAGTTTAGTATCACAATAGCCTTTGATATTATGTCTGTCCAAAAAATCATCCAAGCCATTCTTAAAGGCATTAACTGAATCAGCCATCACAACATCACCCGGCAGTGCATTCCACAACCTCACTGTCCTGACTGTGAAGAACCCTCTATGTTGCTTCAAATGAAAGTTCTTTTCTTCTAGTCTAAAGGGGTGGCCTCTGGTACGGTGATCCTCTTTATGGGTAAAAAGGTCCCCTGCCATTTGTCTATAATGTCCTCTAATGTACTTGTAAAGTGTAATCATGTCCCCTCGCAAGCGCCTTTTTTCCAGAGAAAACAACCCCAACCTTGACAGTCTACCCTCATAATTTAAGTCTTCCGTCCCTCTAACCAATTTAGTTGCACGTCTCTGCACTCTCTCCAGCTCATTTATATCCCTCTTAAGGACTGGAGTCCAAAACTGAACTGCATACTCCAGATGAGACCTTACCAGGGACCTATAAAGAGGCATAATTATGTTTTCATCCCTTGAGTTAATGCTCTTTTTTATGCAAGACAGAACTTTATTTGCTTTAGTAGCCACAGAATGACACTGCCCAGAATTAGACAACGTTTTATCTACAAAGACCCCTAGATCCTTTTCATTTAAGGAAACTCCCAACACATTGCATTTATATTATTTTTGCCAAAGTGCATAACCTTGCATTTATCAACATTGAACCTCATTTTCCAGTTTGCTGCCCAGTTTTCCAGTTTAGACAAATCACTTTGCAAAGTGGCAGCATCCTGCATGGAACCTATAGTTCTGCACAATTTCGTATCATCTGCAAAAATAAAAACAGTACTTTTAATGCCCACCTCCAGGTCATTAATAAACAAGTTAAAAAGCAAGGGACCTAGTACAGAGCCCTGCGGTACTCCACTAACAACACTGGTCCAATTAGAAAATGTTCCATTTACCACCACTCTCTGTAGTCTATCTTTTAGCCAGTTCTCTATCCAGGTACAAATACTATGTTCCAGGCCAACATTCCTTAATTTAACCAGTAACCTTTTGTGTGGCACTGTATCAAATGCTTTAGCAAAGTCTAAGTAAATCACATCCACTGCCATCCCAGAATCGAGGTCTCTACTTACATTCTCATAAAAAGAAATTGTTAGTCTGGCAAGATCTATTACGCATAAAACCATGCTGGCACAAACTCATAGTATTATGATTTGCTATGAAGTCCAGTATCTTATCCTTTATTAACCCTTCGAAAAGCTTTCCTACCACTGACGTCAGACTAACTGGCCTATAGTTTTGAGGCTGAGAACGGGATCCTTTTTTGAATAGAGGCACCACATTAGCAATTTGCCAGTCTCTCGGCACTATGCCAGATCTCAATGAATCCTGAAAAATTAAGCAAAGAGGTTTGGCAATCACAGAGCTAAGCTTGCTAATTACCCTGGGATGAATACCATCTGGCCCTGGATCTTTGTTAATCTTAACATGTTCAAGTCTCTTTTGAATTTCATCATGTGTGAACCATGCATCATTAGTTGTATTACTAGAATTGGGACTGTTAAGAAAGAAACCTTCACTTACTGGTTCCTCATTAGTGTAGACAGATGAAAAATATGATTTCAGAATCTGCGCTTTTATTTTGTTTTCATCAACCAGCTGACCCCCCTCTGACAGTAAGGGTCCCACCCCTTCCTGCTTCATTTTTTTACTATTAACATATTTAAAAAATAATTTTGGATTTTTTTTACTGCTTGCTGCAATATCCTTTTCTATAGCAATTTTAGCTTGCCTTATAGCTTCCTTGCATGATTTATTGGCCTCCTTGTACCTTATAAATGTTTTGGCTGTACCAGCTAACTTGAAAGCCTTAAAAGCACGTCTTTTCTTACCCACCTCAACACCAACGCTTCTATTGAACCAAAAAGGTTTTTGCTTTGCAACGACGTTCCTTGCTTACAAGTGGAATATACTGACACAGAGAGACAGGGGAACAATCCACATGGAGACAGGGGCCGCCCATGGCCCGCTCATACACTTACAGGAGAAGATACAGAAATTCCAGACCATACACCGCAAGCACATCTCGAAATACTGGCTCAAGCAGCGAGGAAGGTTCCAGCACAAGCACCCAAGCATCAGTGTCTTTTTTAGAAGTAGGAATGGACAGCCAGAGCCGAGGAACCAAGCAAAAAGCGCAAACATCAAACCCAAGAGACGAGTATCCGAAAAGAAATAGAAACAAGACGAGGTAAATAACCTTGTTATAAACATTTCTTCTTATGAACTAACACCCACAGAATTGAATGTTTTAAATAAGGGGCTCGGTTTTATACCTACATATGAGGTAGAATATGCTGCTTGGGATATTGCATTTCAAAATTTTTTGCGTAATATAAAATTGAAGCTGCATTTTTCAGGGACTGTACCGTTGTACAAGAGTACAGACAATAAAACCCTAGACATAATGAGTAAGTTTAAAAATAAAAGCACCTTCTGCCCTGACATAACCAATGAGTCACTAAATGCATTTGAAACAATTGTTTCTCACTAGGTTAAACAGACATGGAACATGAAATCCACCAACAAGGGTAAATACAACCTAACCTTTAAAGAAAGAACCGCACTTAATACACTAAAGCAAAATGACAATATAGTGATTAGAAAGGCAGACAAAGGGGGGCCATTGTAATAATGAACAAAAAAGACTACAACACAGAAGTTATTATGCAGTTGGAAACCCCTGGGCACTACGAAAAAACCTCTACAAATCCAACAGACACTATTAAAAAAGAAATAGAGCTAATGGTTAGTCAGGCTTATACAAATGGAGTAGTACCTAACAACGTTAAAGAATTTTTGTGTACTGAACATCCCCGTATCCCAGTACTATACATACTGCCAAAAATTCATAAATCCTTACATAATTCTCCTGGCAGACCCATAGTATCAGGGATAGGTTCCATACTTGAACCATTATCCAAATTCGTGGACGGTTTTTTACAACCTATTGCAAATAATATCACAACATGCTTAAAGGATACTAAAGACCTGTTATGCAAACTCAACAAATTGGGTAACATAAGTACTAATGTACAATTGTGCAGCATTGACATACAAAGCTTGTACAGAAATAATACCCTTTTGGCATCAAGTTTCCATCCCCAAAGTGTAATCCGAGCAATCCCCAAAGGTCAATTTATAAGAGTCCAGAGAATATCATCAACTGAAGAGAACTATACAAAAGCAGGCAATACCCTAAAAGAAAGATTCCAAATCAGGGGCTATAATAAGTTGGAGATTGAAAACAGTGAGAAAATAATATATATATGTATATATATATATACATATATATATATATATATACACACACACACATTGCATTCGGCTTCCCGCCTAAATTGCAGATTTAAGGCATTTTCACAATGTTTTCAGTACTTTGAGAAAGGCCCAGGATAGGGCCAAAACGTCAGGCTGAAGTTCTGGAATAAAGATTAATTTTGTATTTCGTAAACCCTGTGAGTGCGGATTCTTTTGCAGATATATCTATATAAATATCTCTCTCTCTCTTTCTTTCTCTCTCTCGCTCTCGCTCTCTTTCTCTCTCTCTCTCTTTCTCTCTCTCTATATATATACAAACAAACTACTGGATAGGTGCCACACTATAGAAGTGACTGCGCTCTGGGAGAGTGGTTTAATAGGCTTCTTCTATCTCAGTGTACACCCCCACCTCAGGTGTAGAGTAAATCAATTGAAATTGGAGTTACTGAGAGAAACAGCCAAGAATGCAGTGCTTGCTGCTAATTGTGCTTTATTGCCACGACATGTTTCGGGGTCAAGGTCCTTTATCAAGTGTTATATTTTACACATGCCTGAGATTTAAATAAAGAGTTGGGCAATTTAAAAAGGAAGGAAATTCACATCAATCTACACATAAGCACCCTTGCGGAATATTTAAAAGTAAAACGCATTCCAAGGGGCTTACGACTCGAGATAAAACCAAACCTGTGCAGCGAAGATCCACTACTGCAACAGAGATGGCACGAAATATGCAACAAATGCAGCCTGGATCTCATGCTCCAAACAGTAGAAAGGCTTTCAGCAAAACTAAAAGATGTCCAAGAAATGATTGCCAAACTACACACCAGAATAATAGAGGAGCAAGGAGCGGCCGCAGCAGAGCATTTCCTTACCGAACAGAAGGAACCTCTACTAAAGCTACGCGAGACCATCGCAGTAAGGAAAAGGCGGAAGTTCGACCGCGACGCCAGAGACTACGCGGAAGGACGCGTGTATACCTGGCGAGAGGAGAAACGGGAGCACCGAGAACAGTGCGAGTTACATAGTTACATAGTTAAATTGGGTTGAAAAAAGACAAAGTCCATCAAGTTCAGCCCCTCCAAATAAAAACCCAGCATCCATACACACACCCCTCCCTACTTTTAATTAAAATTCTATATACCCATACCTATACTAACTATAGAGTTTAGTATCACAATAGCCTTTGATATTATGTCTGTCCAAAAAATCATCCAAGCCATTCTTAAAGGCATTAACTGAATCAGCCATCACAACATCACCCGGCAGTGCATTCCACAACCTCACTGTCCTGACTGTGAAGAACCCTCTACGTTGCTTCAAATGAAAGTTCTTTTCTTCTAGTCTAAAGGGGTGGCCTCTGGTACGGTGATCCTCTTTATGGGTAAAAAGGTCCCCTGCCATTTGTCTATAATGTCCTCTAATGTACTTGTAAAGTGTAATCATGTCCCCTCGCAAGCGCCTTTTTTCCAGAGAAAACAACCCCAACCTTGACAGTCTACCCTCATAATTTAAGTCTTCCGTCCCTCTAACCAATTTAGTTGCACGTCTCTGCACTCTCTCCAGCTCATTTATATCCCTCTTAAGGACTGGAGTCCAAAACTGAACTGCATACTCCAGATGAGGCCTTACCAGGGACCTATAAAGAGGCATAATTATGTTTTCATCCCTTGAGTTAATGCCCTTTTTTATGCAAGACAGAACTTTATTTGCTTTAGTAGCCACAGAATAACACTGCCCAGAATTAGACAACGTTTTATCTACAAAGACCCCTAGATCCTTTTCATTTAAGGAAACTCCCAACACATTGCATTTATATTATTTTTGCCAAAGTGCATAACCTTGCATTTATCAACATTGAACCTCATTTTCCAGTTTGCTGCCCAGTTTTCCAGTTTAGACAAATCACTTTGCAAAGTGGCAGCATCCTGCATGGAACCTATAGTTCTGCACAATTTCGTATCATCTGCAAAAATAGAAACAGTACTTTTAATGCCCACCTCCAGGTCATTAATAAACAAGTTGAAAAGCAAGGGACCTAGTACAGAGCCCTGCGGTACTCCACTAACAACACTGGTCCAATTAGAAAATATTCCATTTACCACCACTCTCTGTAGTCTATCTTTTAGCCAGTTCTCTATCCAGGTACAAATACTATGTTCCAGGTCAACATTCCTTAATTTAACCAGTAACCTTTTGTGTGGCACTGTATCAAATGCTTTCGCAAAGTCTAAGTAAATCACATCCACTGCCATCCCAGAATCAAGGTCTCTGTCAGGATCTACCAACAGTGTGTGGTTGTCAGGTAGGAGCCGAAATGCATGGTAACATGGCGACACCATGTTTGGTGTTAGAATAACCAGGAAATGGAAGTGTGCTCAGAATGAAGTTTAATGGTAAACTATAAACAATTGGTGCTGGTGAAACGGAAGACAAATAATAAGAAGTAAAATGAGAACTATAACAAACCAAAGGTTGGGGCAGATAACCTTGCATTTATCAACATTGAACCTCATTTTCCAGTTTGCTGCCCAGTTTTCCAGTTTAGACAAATCACTTTGCAAAGTGGCAGCATCCTGCATGGAACCTATAGTTCTGCACAATTTCGTATCATCTGCAAAAATAGAAATAGTACTTTTAATGCCCACCTCCAGGTCATTAATAAACAAGTTGAAAAGCAAGGGACCTAGTACAGAGCCCTGCGGTACTCCACTAACAACACTGTCCAATTAGAAAATGTTCCATTTACCACCACTCTTTGTAGTCTATCTTTTAGCCAGTTCTCTATCCAGGTACAAATCCTTTGTTCCAGGCCAACATTCCTTAATTTAACCAGTAACCTTTTGTGTGGCACTGTATCAAATGCTTTCGCAAAGTCTAAGTAAATCACATCCACTGCCATCCCAGAATCGAGGTCTCTACTTACATTCTCATAAAAATAAATTGTTAGTCTGGCAAGATCTATTACGCATAAAACCATGCTGGCACAAACTCATAGTATTATGATTTGCTATGAAGTCCAGTATCTTATCCTTTATTAACCCTTCGAAAAGCTTTCCTACCACTGACGTCAGACTAACTGGCCTATAGTTTTGAGGCTGAGAACGGGATCCTTTTTTGAATAGAGGCACCACATTAGCAATTTGCCAGTCTCTCGGCACTATGCCAGATCTCAATGAATCCTGAAAAATTAAGCAAAGAGGTTTGGCAATCACAGAGCTAAGCTTGCTAATTACCCTGGGATGAATACCATCTGGCCCTGGATCTTTGTTAATCTTAACATGTTCAAGTCTCTTTTGAATTTCATCATGTGTGAACCATGCATCATTAGTTGTATTACTAGAATTGGGACTGTTAAGAAAGAAACCTTCACTTACTGGTTCCTCATTAGTGTAGACAGATGAAAAATATGATTTCAGAATCTGCGCTTTTATTTTGTTTTCATCAACCAGCTGACCCCCCTCTGATAGTAAGGGTCCCACCCCTTCCTGCTTCATTTTTTTACTATTAACATATTTAAAAAATAATTTTGGATTTTTTTTACTGCTTGCTGCAATATCCTTTTCTATAGCAATTTAGCTTGCCTTATAGCTTCCTTGCATGATTTATTGGCCTCCTTGTACCTTATAAATGTTTTGGCTGTACCAGCTAACTTGAAAGCCTTAAAAGCACGTCTTTTCTTACCCACCTCAACACCAACGCTTCTATTGAACCAAAAAGGTTTTGCTTTGCAACGACGTTCCTTGCTTACAAGTGGAATATACTGACACAGAGAGACAGGGGAACAATCCACATGGAGACAGGGGCCGCCCATGGCCCGCTCATACACTTACAGGAGAAGATACAGAAATCCCAGACCATACACCGCAAGCACATCTCGAAATACTGGCTCAAGCAGCGAGGAAGGTTCCAGCACAAGCACCCAAGCATCAGTGTCTTTTTTAGAAGTAGGAATGGACAGCCAGAGCCGAGGAACCAAGCAAAAAGCGCAAACATCAAACCCAAGAGACGAGTATCCGAAAAGAAACAGAAACAAGACGAGGTAAATAACCTTGTTATAAACATTTCTTCTTATGAACTAACACCCACAGAATTTAATGTTTTAAATAAGGGGCTCGGTTTTATACCTACATATGAGGTAGAATATGCTGCTTGGGATATTGCATTTCAAAATTTTTTGAGTAATATAAAATTGAAACTGCATTTTTCAGGGACTGTACCGTTGTACAAGAGTACAGACAATAAAACCCTAGACATAATGAGTAAGTTTAAAAATAAAAGCACCTTCTGCCCTGACATAACCAATGAGTCACTAAATGCATTTGAAAAAATTGTTTCTCACTAGGTTAAACAGATATGGAACATGAAATCCACCAACAAGGGTAAATACAACCTAACCTTTAAAGAAAGAACCGCACTTAATACACTAAAGCAAAATGACAATATAGTGATTAGAAAGGCAGACAAAGGGGGGGCCATTGTAATAATGAACAAAAAAGACTACAACACAGAAGTTATTATGCAGTTGGAAACCCCTGGGCACTACGAAAAAACCTCTACAAATCCAACAGACACTATTAAAAAAGAAATAGAGCTAATGGTTAGTCAAGCTTATACAAATGGAGTAGTACCTAACAACGTTAAAGAATTTTTGTGTACTGAACATCCCCGTATCCCAGTACTATACATACTGCCAAAAATTCATAAATCCTTACATAATTCTCCTGGCAGACCCATAGTATCAGGGATAGGTTCCGTACTTGAACCATTATCCAAATTCGTGGACGGTTTTTTACAACCTATTGCAAATAATATCACAACATGCTTAAAGGATACTAAAGACCTGTTATGCAAACTCAACAAATTGGGTAACATAAGTACTAATGTACAATTGTGCAGCATTGACATACAAAGCTTGTACAGAAATAATACCCTTTTGGCATCAAGTTTCCATCCCCAAAGTGTAATCCGAGCAATCCCCAAAGGTCAATTTATAAGAGTCCAGAGAATATCATCAACTGAAGAGAACTATACAAAAGCAGGCAATACACTAAAAGAAAGATTCCAAATCAGGGGCTATAATAAGTTGGAGATTGAAAACAGTGAGAAAATAGCCAAAGGGTGCAAGAGGGATGATTTGTTGAAATACAAACCAAAAGGGGAAAACAAAAAAACAAATCTACCATTTGTAAGCCAATATTGTAGCCACAGCAAACAAATTGAAAGAGTTGTATCTAAGTACTGGCCCCTACTCTTGCAAGACAGAACACTAAAACAAGAAATTTCCACATCCCCATTGTTTAGTTACACTAAGGGCAAAACCATAAGAGACACATTATGCCCAGCAGAAGTATACCCCCCGAAACATCCAGGTACCCAAAGATTTCTAGGAGTACCTAAAAAGGGCACTTTTGCTTGTATGGGGTGTATTTGCTGCTCCTCGATTATTAAAGGGGAAACTGTGTGACACCCGACACAAGTCACCCCAATAAAAATTAAACATTATGCTACTTGCAATACAGAAAATGTAATATACCTACTAAAATGCCCATGCGGCAAGGGGTATATAGGTCAGACAAGCAGGAGCATAAAAACTAGGATTAAAGAACATAGGGGAAACATCCGAAATTTTAAACAAGGAACTCCTACAGATACTACTGTATCAAGACACTTCAATACTGCAAACCATAACCAAACACAGTTGAAGTGGATGGTATTAGAAGTAGTCCAGCCCTCACAAAGGGGAGGTGATATGAGACAATATTTATTACAAAAAGATGGATTCTGGATAAAAAGATTAAATACCTTACACCCACAAGGCCTGAATGACAGCTGGAATGTAAAATGTTATCTTTGAGATTTTGTAACAAAATGAACCACTGCAACAAGGTTTTCTTTTAATTTGCAACATAACTTCCTGCATAACAATATGTATTCGTTACAATTGCCTGCTTGCAATAATGTATTACCCTATAACCCAATTGATACATATTTCTGTTTCCTTTACAGATAACTAGTTTGCCCAGTATAAAACAATAGAATACTTCATAATGAGTGCTATAATACTACGTAATGGTAAGATGGGCAACTACATAATATGGAATATATTTGTGGTATAATGTGAATTGATTTCTTTCAACCAAGCTAAGTATTGCAACATAGAAAACACTAATCAGTGATATAAAACAATGTTTATTTTCAGGTGTGACTATTCCAAGGTAGGCCATTGAAATGGCAGTACCATGAACTTCTAATTGTTACTTGTTTGACACACCCACTTGAACTCCCACACACCTGCACGGGGTGCATCACACTAAGTGGAACAATGGACTGATTGGACACTGATGGACTTTGCAGAACTCCCTAAGGGGAGGTCTTTTACACTATTTCTGTATAAATGTTTTTTCTTAATGTGTAAAATATAACACTTTTTTTTATTTTTATTTTTTATTCTTTTATAAATAGATAGTTACATCAATGACATAAATGTACCATAACAACAGAAAGTACATGCAAAACAAATGCAATAATTAATAAGGTAATTAATACAAGCATTCTAATATATTCATTTTTTTTAAAAAAACAAATAAATCAAATTTCTAGTACAACAAGTACAAACTATAGTGAAAATGGATATTGTAGGACTATTGTCTAAAATATAGTCCTAATCTAGATTTTATTACTTTCGTAATAGTACTAGCTAGTGTCATATAATTTTAATGCCATGGATCTATGGTGAATAAAGAATTGAGTCAAGTTTGGATCTATCAGTTTGAGAAAAGTTATTCATGAAAATTTTCCATTTTGACAAAAAATTCGTACGATTCCTCATGCTTAGGGATGTCGCGGACTGTTCGCCCGCGAACTAATTCGCGCGAACATCGACTGTTCGCGTCCGCCGAATGTTCGCGAACGTCGCGCGACGTTCGCCAATTTGGGTTCGCCTTAGCTGGCGCTTATTTTTGACCTCTCACCCCAGACCAGCAGATACATGGCAGCCAATCAGGAAGCTCTCCCTCCTGGACCACCCCCACACCCCCTGGACCACTCCCCTTCCATATATAAACTGAAGCCCTGCAGCGTTTTTTCATTCTGCCTGTGTGTGCTTGGAAGAGCTAGTGTAGGGAGAGAGCTGTTGAGTGATTTGAGGGACAGTTGATAGTAACTTTGCTGGCTAGTAATCTACTTGATACTGCTCTGTATTGTAGGGACAGAACTCTGCAGGGATTTGAGGGACATTTTAGGTTAGGTAGCTTTGCTGGCTAGTAATCTACCTTCCACTGCAGTGCTCTGTATGTAGCTGCTGTGGGCACTGCTTCTGATCTCATCTGCTGACTGCTGCCTGTAACCCAATAGTCCTTGTAAGGACTGCTTTTATTTTCTTTTTTGTTTTTTTACTTTGCTACTATAAGAGCCCAGTGCTATTAGTCTAGCTGTGTTGGTGAGTGGGACTGGTGTGCTGCTCCTAGTAGTTCAGCACCAACCAGAGTAATTTTTTTTTTTTAATATACATATATATATTTTTTTATTTTACTTATCTTACTGTTCTTTAACGTGTCCAGTGCTGTTTGCTGTTCTTCATAGTAGTGCACCAATAGTAGTGCACTTGCAGGCATTGTTTGCCCAGTGTGTTCTTCAAACAACTGCCGCCTAGCTGTGTGAGCTTGTTCACATTCTGTCTAAATATCAATAATAATACCGTCTCCAGAAACACCACCTGAGTGACGTTTTCCAAGCAGCAATAATATATTCCGTATCCACTGCTGTAGTGTATACGTTGACCTTGCAGGCATTGTTTGCCCAGTGTGTTCTTCAAACAACTGCCGCCTAGCTGTGTGAGCTTGTTCACATTCTGTCTAAATATCAATAATAATACCGTCTCCAGAAACACCACCTGAGTGACGTTTTCCAAGCAGCAATAATATATTCTGTATCCACTGCTGTAGTGTATACGTTGACCTTGCAGGCATTGTTTGCCCAGTGTGTTCTTCAAACAACTGCCGCCTAGCTGTGTGAGCTTGTTCACATTCTGTCTAAATATCAATAATAATACCGTCTCCAGAAACACCACCTGAGTGACGTTTTCCAAGCAGCAATAATATATTCCGTATCCACTGCTGTAGTGTATACGTTGACCTTGCAGGCATTGTTTGCCCAGTGTGTTCTTCAAACAACTGCCGCCTAGCTGTGTGAGCTTGTTCACATTCTGTCTAAATATCAATAATAATACCATCTCCAGAAACACCACCTGAGTGACGTTTTCCAAGCAGCAATAATATATTCCGTATCCACTGCTGTAGTGTATACGTTGACCTTGCAGGCATTGTTTGCCCAGTGTGTTCTTCAAACAACTGCCGCCTAGCTGTGTGAGCTTGTTCACATTCTGTCTAAATAACAATAATAATTCCGTGTCCGTAAACATCACCTGAGTGATGTTTTTACAGCAGCAATAATATATTCCATATCCACTACTGTATACGTTGCCCTTGCAGGCATTGTTTGCCCAGTCTTTAACCAAGTGCCACCTAGCTGTGTGAGCTTTTTCACATTCCGTGTCCAGAAACATCACCTGAGTGACGTAGTGTGATTTCTGCCCTTTACAGCACAAAACGCAGCGCTGTGTCAACAATGTATTTTTCAGATACATTTTTGCCCTTGATCCCCCTCTGGCATGCCACTGTCCAGGTCGCTGCACCCTTTAAACAACTTTAAAATCATCTTTCTGGCCAGAAATGTCTTTTCTAGCTTTTAAAATTCGCCTTCCCATTGAAGTCTATGGGGTTCGCGACGTTCGCGAACCGTTCACATTTTTGACGCAAGTTCGCGAATATGTTCGCGAACATTTTTTCCGCCGTTCGCTACATCCCTACTCACGCTATCAAATTTAAAAGCAATAGCTTCATTTGTAGATAGAGTTTTCAGCTCCATGATGACATCCGTTATCTCAGGAGGATTCGATTTAATCCAATTTTTGAGGATGCTTCTCTTAGCTGCAATTAATATTAAATGTGTGTAATGCAGCGAGTATGATATATACCCACATTTAGGTTTAAGAATGTGGTGGGATGATTTGATTGAATCATCCGAAAGATTTAATAGGGCATTTTTTGGGGTTAGTTTATATTTTGAACATAGATTAGTATTCAGATAACATTCAACATCTTGCCAAAAGTTTTTGATGTAAGAACAATCCCATAATAAATGGAATGTATTGGGTAAAAGAGTGCTGCATTTAGGGCATTTGTTATGTAATATTGTATTTTTTGAGCTGAAGTTAAATCCTTTATAAGCTAAATGGATGAGTCTAAAATTTTGATCTCTCCATATTTCTGTATTGATAAATTTATCAAAATATTTTATAGAATTGATTAGCATTTCCGGGGAGATTTCCATTTGTAGATAAGTTGACCATTTATTTGCTGTTAGATCCATCGGATGAGATTTAACATTGGAATCATTCCATATTAAAGACTGAATCCTTCTGATGTTATTATGAGAAGACTTTAGACTATTAAGAGCAGATAAAAGGTGGGAATCATAAGTAGCTATGGAATCAGTTTGGTTCTTTTTTTTAAACCAATGTGACAATTGAAAATAATATAATTTTTCTTTATCCGGAATTTGAAATTTATCTCTGAAGTCATACCAGTCCAAAATCTTTCCTGTAGATGGAGATGCAATATCCTTTATATAATTAACCCCTTTTTGTTTCCAGCTGGTAGTGAAAGGGGAGAAGAAAGAAGTAGGCAGTGATGAATTCTTTATTACAGGTAAATATGGAGTAAAATTATAATTTGACTTATATTTCTTGTGCATAAGTCTCCAAACAGCAAAAGTATCTCTGTACAGCGGATTCTCTTTTATTTCAGTTGGTTGATATTTAAGAGGTTTATGTATTAGTTCCAGAATGTTTTCATTAGAATTAGTTGCGAGTTCCAAAGCCTGGTTTGTAAATTTACCAATTTCTGCCATCCAGTCCACTAAATATCGGGTTAAAGCTGACAGATTGAAAAATCTATAATCAGGAATAGCAAGCCCCCCAAATTGTTTAGGGTGTATAAGTTTATTCAGAGCTATTTATGGAGGTTTTCCTTTCCATAGGAATTGAAGAAGTGCTGACCTTAACTTGTTAATGTCCTTATGTTTAATTAATAACAGTAGGTTTATGATGTTGTAAATACTTTTTGAAAAAATCATCATTTTGTAGAATGCAATTTTGCCTTTTAAATTTAGAGGAATATTTTTCCATTTGTTACATAGGGAAATTATGTTTTTTATCATAGGAGAATAATTTAAAGAGTAAAGCCTATGGAGATCTGACGGAACATAAATACCTAGGTGTTTAATAAACGGGAGACTTTTGTTTAGTCTCATTTGTTGTAACATATTTAAGGAAGTTTTTCCATAAACATCCATGAGTTCCGATTTATTTAAATTTTTTTTAAATCCAGAGATAGCTTCAAAACTTTGGATGATGGAGAATATCTTGGTTAAGTTTTTATTTGGATCTTTGACAAATAGAAGTAGATCATCTGCAAAAGCTGTTAATTGAACTTTTGAATTGTTTATGTATAGGCCAGGTAAACAATCTGCATTTTTTAACGTTCTAATTAATGGTTCCAATGATAGATTGAACAATAGAGGAGAGAGAGGACAACCTTGTCTAGTTCCTCTCTTTAGGTGTATTTTTTTTGAAAGTTCACCTGCAGCCAAAATCTGAGTAGTCGGGGTTGAATATAGTAATTGAATTAGATCAGTAAATAGGCCTTTAAAACCAAATGCTTTAAGAGAGTCTGTTAGATGTTGCCAGCAAATGTTGTCAAATGCTTTCTCCGCATCAATTTCTATTAATGTGGTTGGAACATTACTTGTTTTTGCTGAGTAGATTACTTTTATTATGGTTCTAATATTTTTAGTAGAAGAAAAAGAAGTGAAATCAAAACACTATTAGTCCATAAACACTCACTTC